>NC_134406.1:19525860-19535860 GCF_038048845.1 Mixophyes fleayi | reverse complement strand
TGCATTGTGACTGCTATACGTGGAGCCTAAAGGAATAGCAAATAATTGTTCTAATCCCCACCAGGGAAACGTGGAGGCATTTGATGTGTACTAAAAATAAACCAGGGATAAATAGATTGAAAGGGGGCATCGCGATCATTTTCTGCAATTAAAGCGTCTGTTTTCACTTGCTAGCGAGCTGGAACAGACATTGATTTTTTTATTTTTTTTTTGTCCAAGGTTATTTTCTCCTGTGACAAACTAATTGACAACTTTTGCTGGAGTGTGTTTGTTTTAATCGCTTTTAAAACATCAGCTGTGGATTTCAAAAGTTTTAAAGGTGTCTTCTAAGTAGATAACATTATTGGACGTATATTTAGCAAATGCATTTGTATTATAGTACCACTTCAATTGTACATGTTTTTAGGTATTATAGTCATTTTTAAGCACTGATTCAGAAATATGCGATACTGTTCACACTGGCTCCAGTTTTTATATAATTTAATAAAAAATATTCACTAAAGGACCTCAAATCTTTTGTGTGTGCATATGCATTGCATACTATAACCGTGCAAGAACTGCCTATGATATAGACCAGAGGCATGGCGCACGTGGTTCTCCAACTGTTGTGGAACTACAAGTGCCAGTATGCCAAGACTTATAGTTTCACACACGCTGGATACTGGATTTGTACGCCCGATATACAATATAGTGCCTATAAACTCATGTCATATTAATAGTATAATTTATTTAACTCTGCAATTCCTGATTCCTTGTTATCCTAAAACAATCAACGTTTGTGGCCCTCATTTTATAGAACTTCACTTTTCCATGAATATGCAAATAAAAAGACGAGAAATTACACAGACTAGAGTGTCATATAAAGCTGTAGGTAGATTTAGTTATGGAGATAACTATATAGTATAGAGAAAATATGTGTCCTCAATAGCTTTATGTACAGGCTGCTTATCTGTTGTAAATCAGATATAATACGACAGATACGTGTCCTCTAGCTTAGAACTATTACACGATGGTCGTCCACAGATCACTTATTAATAGTGTGAAATGATATACAAGCAATTGCAGACTCGGAATTAAACTAGCTTATAATAAAGGCGTATATACAAGGCAACCTGCGGCTGTCCGGGTGTCCTCTCACTTGTAGTTCCACAGTAGTAGCCCCTCTGGTTCCTGAACCCCGATTTATAGACGTAATATCAGACAGACCTGAGCAATAGTAACCTGGAAACCAGTGTCTCTGGATACATTAAACACAGAACACAGTATTTCAGCCAGGCCTGTGACCTTTCACTGAGCAAATGCCTTTCAAAATAACCCAAATTCAAATAATGACTTGTTGGGTTTTATAGATAATAATAATAATAATAATAATAATAATAATAATAATAATAAAAAATGTTTTTATTGGCTTTACAATTTATTTATCATGTTGAGATGTAGATGTTCACTTATGTGAAAGTTTGATAGAGAATAAAGGAAATAAATTAGACTAATTAAGGTGGGTAAACATGACTTGGATGGAATATTACTGAAAAGGGTACCATGTGCATTGTACTCCCTGTCTGCCATTGCAACGACAGGAAACATTAAGGACTCCTCCGGGGTCAATATGGAAGGGGAAAGATTAGATGTATATAAATGTGAAGTAGACTCACAAATCAAATGGAATCATTTTTCTTCTGTGGTGGAAGGGGAGCTGGGGGGCATGAAGGCATATGGCTCCTGTCCTAAAAATAGCCATGGTTTCCTGTTGGTGTGTGTTCTTCCTGCATAGTAAGACTTCCCAAAATAATACTCTCCTGGTAACCGTGTGCACCTAGACACGTTGTCACGATTCACCAGATACACAAAGTTGCTTTGTAATCTGCAGCTGTGGTGTTTATGGCCATCCAATAACGGTGTGGAGATATTAGATCATCCAACTGGGGTTTATTCAAAACAAAACAATCACATTACGACAAAACTCACCGATATTTATTACATAGAACGCACGATTTATTATTTACAGGCAGCTGAAACCATCTCGTCTATTTCACCATCCAGACACACAAGAATCCAGCATTTATAATCACTATGCAGCCAGATATATACTAAGGGTTCATATCAATAACACAAAAAAGGCACTGAGGGAGATCACTACGACACATACCTAAATATATTAAGGTAGATTTATTATTTTACAAGGATATTTAAAGAATAATTAATGCATGAAAATGGCATTTTGTGCAGTCAGATAAAAAAATAATACTATGCAAACACGATATAGTGGCATATAACTGCATAGATAGATAATAGATTGGTAGATAAATACATACATAGATAAAAATGAGATAGATATATGGATAGATAGATAGATAGATAGATATGAGATAGATTGATAGATATGAGAACTATAGATATGAGATAGATAGATAGATAGATAGATAGATAGATAGATAGATAGATAGATAGATAGATAGATAGATTTACACAAGAGTGAATTAATTCAATTTACAGTGAATCATGCTATAGGTTTACAGACAAACTACAACTGAACACAGCTTTATTAAAATGTGATACCCATTTCAAGTAGTAATAGTAATATTAACGGTATGAATTTACTAAGTAATGCAATTATTTAGTAGTGTCTCCCGCTCCTCACAGTGTAAATAGCTGCGTATCATCCATCCCCTATACAACCGTAGGAGACAGATGGACTAGTTCTAAGCAGGAGATACCCCTGCCTGGGTAGAGTTATTATAGAAGTGCATTGGCCTGGGATAATACTAAGGTCTGGGGCCTTGGACCCTGTCTTTAGGTGTAACCGATCCCACATTACCCACACCTGCCTTCCCACCCAAAAAAAAAAATGCCCCCCTCCCACACTTCACACAGGCTGTCTCCTCTAATACATGCCTCATCCTCTTTTGAATGATAAAAGTCATTAGAGGTCCACTCCTAAGCGGGAATTCAACCTCACAGCGGGGGAAAAACACCCTACAACACCTGAACAATTGGCGCTTTTCAGAAGCTTCTCCCAGGCCAGGGATGGACAGTAATTAAACCAGTGATGCCCCCCCCAGGCCATGGGCTCCAGGTCAGAGCAGCCACACACACTCTTTGCTCCATTCTATAGCCACCCAAAAGCCTACAGCATTTTACAATCCCTAAAGGTGTGGCCCAGTTTTACCTCTGGGATTTCTTAAGAGGACAAAAAAAAAAGAAGCAGAAAACACAAAACAATAAATATTTACAACAAACTCCACTTCATTCAGTCAAGAGTCATTAACGTCAGCCAATCAACAAGGCAAAATGGTGGCTTAATGAAGACACATTTACCTAATTAAAACAAAAACAAAAAATGAAACAAGAACCGGCGGAAAATCAGCGTCTCTAAATCGCATACAGAATAACGCAAAAAATAACGCAACACTTTGTTACATTTTCCTATTTTTGCCAATTTCATTTTAAAATGCAGCTATTTCTGCGATTTTTAAAGGCAGTTGAGGTTTTTTCTTTTCAATAATGTGCAGCCTCTGTGTAAATGTAAATGACACACAAATGGACTTTGGACGTTTACTAGCGCAGGCGATAAATATTGACGAATTGAAATCGCATTGCGATATTCTATTATAAGTATATATGCACCTGTAGGATAGGGAGATGAGGATGTTGGTTATAGCTGAAGCTGCAGGGTATGAAAGACGTAAATCTGACAGACTGATATATAAACCGTCTCATGTTCTCCAGTTGATGTGAAATATGACACAACCTCAAGATCTTACGCCTAATTCAGAGTGTTTTATTAATGTGTACATTGTTTGTCTAGTATATTACCATTGTGTGGAAGTAAGTGCGTCGATCGGGTTACTGTGTATAGTTTTATTGTCAATGGAACAAACCGCATAAAGCGTTTAACCCCTACGTACACTTTGCAGAGAGAGGCTAAAATACAACGAATCATTTGCAACTTAAAGAAAGTGACTTAAAATTATATATATATATATATATATATATATATATATATATATATATATATATACATACTAGAGACTGCAATAAAATATATACTGTGAAAAATATACATTTTAATTTAATTATCGTGCACCCTCCTTCCTTGCATAGCTTCAAATGCAGATGTAGAACTGTTGTCTCTATTTATGATCTGACCGCAAAGGAGACAGTTACATAGAATTAACAAAAAGAAATTAAATAAATTGACAAAATGTAAGTATTTTTGAATGATGCATTAGTGTCGTGAACCATGTATGTATTATATGCAAACAGTAGATAGGATGCAGTTCCCACATTGCGTCAGATTAATAAATATACATTCTTTACATCTGTGTGTGTCTGTCTGTCTGTGTGTTAGGGAATTTAGACTGTAAGCCCCAATGGGCCAGGGACTGATGTGAGTGAGTTCTCTGTACAGCGCTGCGGAATTAGTGGCGCTATATAAATACATGGTAGTAATAATAATACATACATACATACATAGCGATATGTCCTACCTGGGACTTTCCACTGTGGGTCCAAAATATCAAACATGGATTAAATTTTGCTTTATACAGATGCCTGAAAAGAGTGATCCTATATCCAGCACACCAGAGGGATGTAAGTTTGGTGTCTTTCCTCAGTCCATCTTTGAAACTGAAGGAGAACTAGCAGTTGGATGTTCCCTATAAATCCCCTTGCAAATAATAAATGGATTAATAATAATAAGGTATTGAGTTCTTTTTATAAAAAAAAAAAATGAAACAAAATGCTGCAGTTAGACAACCATTTTGATAAGAGGATAATTGAGGCGACACTAGTGTATAATTAGAGGATAATTTATGCTATATCCACTTTTATTCCACCTCCCAAAATAAACCCAGTCCATAATCATTACAGGCAAATTGTTCTGAATTTTATAGTAGCAATTTGAACAAAGTACTGCAGTTAATCATGGGATTTTTTTTGTGTATTCCTGATTAGATCTCTAATTGCTTCTTTGCCGATGCAAGTAGACCTGTGGATCGACTTTATTTTATCATTAACAATATTGACAGTAAAATATAAAATGTTGGAATTGAGATGCTGATATAGATTCATAGAGAACTTATTTTTTTATTACTTTACTTGTACAGCACACAGTAATCAGGATTTTGCCAAACCACTAACCACATGCACGATTTGCATATATTTGATGACAGTATTGCAGTCTAGCTTCTGTTTGCCGTGAGAACAGCAGATCTGTCACTTAACCAGAGACCCAGATTTTTTTTAAAAAAATCACATTTACTGGCCCATTGTTCCCCTATCATGTCATCTCATTCCAATCAATACTTGATCGTATAAATTGGATTTTGTACCTGCAGGAAACGTCCTCCAAGCATGCATGCACCAAAATGATCAGGGAGCAGCTGCACGTTCTGGCAGCCAATGGGTTAAACGCCAATTGCCTTTTAATGTCTCCAGAGCAGACTGGCACGGCCTACTTGTGACAATAAAATGTGACACACATATAAAAAAAATGGAAAGGAGGTGGGGGGGGGACACAACAACAGCAAAAGGTAACAATAAATAAAAATTGCATTTTTTTATCTGGTGGATGCGACAAAAAGAAAAGACTCCCCCTCACACCCCCCTATATTAGCCCGGCTGTGTGTATGTGACTTGGTGCTGGGTGGATGACTATGGCAGCCTGTGTAAGGGGAGCCTTGTGCTCAGTCTCTGAAAGGTGGGCTCAGGCGCAAACGCCAGTAGAAGCAGAGGGATTGTGACGTCAGGGGGTTGACTGACCAATCGGGAGGCGCTGCCCTTTTGGAGACAAACCATTCGACTTGTCTAAGTCTAAAAGCAGGAGCTGAACTTTAACAGAATCCACCTTAAATCTCTGCACTAACTGCACAACCCAAACAAATCAGAATTAGGGGGGAATAAAATAATATCACAACAACTAAAAAAAAACAGCAGCAACAACAGCAGCAAAGCAGCAAAGCAGCACCAAGCAAGGCTCCATCCAGCCTGTACTGGCAGGCCTGTCAGTGTGTGTGTGTGAGGAAGGGGGGATTACACTAAGTATAGGGTAGGTGGCCTCAGAGGGGTGGGAGGGGGTTGATTGCTCTCAATCACAAAGTTTGATGATGACCATGACTACGATGGCTGACGGCTTGGAAGCTCAGGACTCGTCCAAGTCTGCCTTTATGGAGTTTGGTCAGCAGTCCTCCCACTCCCAGCAGAGCTCCCCGGCCATGGCAGCCGGTCACTACCCGCTGCACTGCCTGCACTCCGGCTCCCACCCGCACCACCACCACCACCACCAGCACGACAGCTCGTCCTATCCGGGGAGCAACTCCCAGTACAACCGCTCCCTGGCCGCCTACCCTTACATGGGCCAGCACAGTCCCTACCTGCAGTCCTACAACAACAGCAGCAGTTCCAGCAGCACAGCTACCCAGACCCGCACCGAGGACCCAGGTGAGGCCGCCTCTCTGCCACTGATCATCCCTGCGCAATGCACCCACTCTGCAGTGCGCCGTGCGCTCTGTTCCATGCGCCCTGCTCCGTGCGCCCTGCTCCGTGCCTCCCTGCTCCGTGCACCCTACCTCACTACTATAGATCCCCATTTATTTCCCGTACTTTACACAGACATTTATATACAAGTAACCAGAGTGCTCCCTGTCTGCTCCCCTCTACAATGCAGATCTCTCCTTAATTTCACACATTACACATCCATGGCTCCTGCATCGTTTCACTGTATCTGCTCAACAGATGTCCATTGTTTCATTGTACTGGTGTATGTTATTTTTATTGTTCTCCTGTGTATGTTGTGTGTATGTTGTGTATCATTGCTATTGTTAATGCCGCCTGGTATTGAAGTGTTAATGCTGATTTGTGCTGTTAGATCATAACTACTTGATCTGATCAATGCGGAATTACAGGAATAATTAATAATAAGTGAATGCAGATCGGCGATTTGGGTTGCATTTTAAAATGTATATAGTGTACGTATTGCGTGGTGTGGAGGCATATGATATGATGGCAGCAGATAGCGTTAGGTGTTTGCAAAATGCACAGTGTTTTGTGTGTGGTACATAATAGGGACAAGCGTGAAAATGTGTCTTGATTTATGACTCGCCAGTCCTGTGTGACAAGTCACTTGTTTATAGGGGAGACAGGGCCGTCCCTGCATTGTAGTCTACTGTAATCTGCAGATTTGTATCGCCAGTGGCAAATTGACATCCGCATTATTACATATACAAATAGTTTATCATACTCATCGCCAATTATTGCATCACTCCAATATATATGTGTTTATATATATATATATATATATATATATATATATATATATATGTAATATTATATTTAGATATATTTGTGCGTGAGTATGTGTGTGTAAGAATACATATATTGCATTTAATAAATGCAAGTCCATGTTTCGTTTTGTGCATATGTTCTACTTCCATTAATCTCTCCCCTGTGGAATTAAATAAGCCTATATGTTGTTTAAACACCATAAGCAGTGCAGTTACACTGACTTACAACTATATATATATATATATATATATATATAGATAGATATTTATATACATTTATATATATACATGTTTGTGTCTATATATATATATATATATATATATATATATATATATATATATATATATATATTAACAGGAGACATTTAAACTCGCATTTGCATTTATGTGAATATTTATTGCATGTACCTCGCGTCCTTTGTTTGCCAAACGGAGCCACTATGATAATAACTCAGGTGCCAAATTAATATATTTCATGCATTATTCGTTATAGCGTGTTTGTCGATGCCATGTACAGTTCATCTATCATTTTACCACCAGCCATTTTTAATGCAACCACAACAATAATTGTTTTCTTTTGTGCGCTGAGAAAAGTTATACGTGCAATTTAACCAGGTCAATCAGCTGTCACTTTCTGAACCTATGTTCTCTTTATGTTCGTGCAAATGTTTTAGTTTTGCTTGTATTTAAATTTACAAGCACCTATCTTGTCATATTCCTCAGCGGCCTAGTTAAACATCAGTCAGGAATTATTGCCTTATCCACGACCACTCTTAGCTTTCTCTCTCTTGTGTCCAGTCTGCAACAATAGAAGTCAGTTAGATATCTGCATTTTTATGGAAAAATAAATGTATCCCCTATTGGAACGTGCTATCCCTAATACACCTAGGTGGCATGTGATTAGATGCTAAGATGACTCTTAAAAACACAAACTGAGATCATCAATTGTTCATTCACTCTGGGCAGTAAATTGGTTACTTAAAATCAATTAGCCGTGTAAAAATCGTGTTGGCTGAATACATTTCCCCGGGTTGACATAAAAACCACGCACAATAATCAGCTACTATATATATTCTCAGAGGTGTCTGCAGGGAGAACATTTTCTCTTGCTACCCCTTAACCGGCGGTGAATGCTGCGACCTGTAGTTCTACAACAGCTATGGCTACTGGTTGCCCCCCTCTGATTAGGAATTGGAAACTCAGGCTAAACCTTCACAGTGAATTCTGCTTCATCTTCAGTATTATTTCTCTTCATCTAAAATACTTTTATTTATATTTGATTATGTGTGTTTTTTCTCTCTTACAGATCAACAGAAAACGACAGTTATTGAAAATGGGGAAATCAGGTTTAATGGCAAAGGGAAAAAGATCAGAAAACCTCGGACGATATATTCCAGCCTTCAGCTACAGGCGTTAAATCATCGCTTTCAACAAACACAATATTTAGCTCTCCCAGAGAGAGCAGAGCTAGCAGCTTCCTTAGGCCTAACTCAGACACAGGTAATTAACACCAGTAGTTTGCAGCCACCGAGAACCCATATGAGAGGGTCCCTAGCCCAGCCTAGATCTTCAATCTCTACCCCCAAAATCCAGCTGTCTGTATTGTGTACCACTGCCTATGCTGACAGCCATTCACTCCAATATTACCTCTATAAATCGGTTATTCCGTTGCAGAGAGCAAAATGAAAGGATTTGGTCATAACGAAAACATTCGTGACATGCCACTAAACAGATTGCAATACAAAGAAGGGTATTTTAATATCTGTTTTATCTATCCTGAAGGCGTATACAATATTTACTGCACTGTCTACAATGCACTGTAGGCCTAATCGTTACAAACCATAAACCCATAGCTATTAGATATCTCATGTCAAATGCTGACAATTGCAAAGATGGATAGATAGATAGATAGATATACATATATGAGATATTTAGATAAGTAGATAGATAGATATGAGATATTTAGATAAGTAGATAGATACATATGCAGTATACAGTCTAACACCTGACATGTTTATATAAATTCACATTACTGCAGATAACTACACAGCAAGCATATGCAATAGATTAAACACAAAGGGCAGACTGCTTTACCTCAGGACAAGACTGTATTGTGTTATATAGGATATGTCAAGTCCCGCTTTGATGTTCCACTATATAGGCAGAAAGAGAGATAGAGGTATCATTTTTAGACGTAGAGGTATTTATTTTATTTTATTTATTTTATTCATTTATTTTAAAAAATCTATTTTGAATTATCTTCAGCAATAAAGTACGTCTCAAGCTGTAGCAGAACTACAAGTTCCAGCATGCTCTCTAGATACTGCATTGTCAAAATGAATTATCCAAAGAACACAATATTGCCATGAATGGGAGATAGATATTATATATTGGTGAAGCAAATTAAAATAATATTTTTGTTTTGTTATTTACTATCAGATGAAACAGCAGCAGACGTGTAGATGTTTGAAATGCTGAGGATGTGATGATGACGAGATCTATTTATTTAATAATTGTTATTTTGTTGTTGTTGTTGATCTGAGCCATTTAATGGACAGTTACTTGGTAGCATGCTGCATAGTGATGTCTGTATCGTAGCTTCTCTAATACCTGGTGTATTTGGGTTCCAGGTGAAGATATGGTTTCAAAACAAGCGATCAAAGTACAAGAAGCTCTTGAAGCAAGGAGGCAATCCCCTGGAAAGTGATCAATTAGCC
>NC_134406.1:19518360-19520860 GCF_038048845.1 Mixophyes fleayi | reverse complement strand
AGAGATTTGAGGTAGGCCCGTTATCTGCTGCCTCCTGCACATATATATTACATTTCCAGGTGGCTGATATCTGTATCCATCCCGTCCACAGTCAGCAGTAGTACAGTAATAGTAGTTCCCTATCTAATACCAAAGAGTCGAGGTAATCTGTACCCCGAAAGAGTTAACATGCAGACTCCACAAGCCTAACACTGACTCTTCCCCATGATATATTGCTGAGCAGTGTCAGAAACGCAGCGGGCTATAGATGTCCTATTCAAACTAAAGAAAATATATAGTCAATTAATATTGGTTTTATTAATTATATAAGATATCACTCACTTATTATTTGAACGCCTCCCACTCTTTTCCTATGTGTTCCTATACATAGTGACGATGATATATGAGTGTGAATATATAAATATGTGTGTGTGTGTGTGTGTGTGTGTACTGATATATACATATACTGGTGTGAGTGAGTTCTCTGTACAGCGCTGCGGAAGTAGTGGCGCTACATAAATAAATGATATATATATATATATATATATATATATATATATATATATATATATATATACTCACACTCTATATACTGTGTTGATATATATATATATATAGATATATATATATATATATATATATATATATATATATATACATATATATATATATATATATATATATATATATATATATATACTCACACACTATATACTGTGTTGATCTATATGTATATATGTATATATATATATATATATATATATATATATATATATATAAATATATATATAAACATACACACATTTATAGTTTACTATTGTAATGTTACATTGTGTAAAGTCTTAGAACGTTAGAATCACTCGCCTCTGACGTCATAGTACATCCTATTATTACATCTCTCTGTCACTCTCTTCCACTCACGCCCTTTATTATTCCTCTCTCTCTCTCTATATATATATATATATATATATATATATATATATATATATATATATATATTTATTTATTTATATAAAGACGTTGCTCCCATGCACCATGTACAGACTGCTTTGTGTGTGTTTCTGTATATTCTGTATTTTCTGTATATGTAAAAGAGCCGCTAACATACATGAGATGCCGGATCCTTTACTTTCATCTTAATGGAAATTTAGATATGTTTTAAAAACTGATAAAGATCCAGACCTGGCCATTTAGATGTTTTGTGTTAGAATAGAAATGAATGGAAAGCAGTGAATATACTTGCAGTATTTCGGCATAGGGCCTATCAATAGCCCACCCTCCTGCATTGCTGTGTTATACTGCAGAGTATCAATAGTTCATGCATCCAATTGATCTGATTGCCTCACAAATAGTGAAGCTGAGTTTAACCCAAACCAAGTTATTCCTGCTTTACTGTAATAATTTCCCCAGTGTAATCTGTAACTGTACAACGTTGTCTAGCAGTTTCCAAACGACCTGCTTAACGAAGAACACATGTGTGATCCCCAATTATGCTCCCATATCTCCCCATGTGCGGATATACATATGTGTGCAGTAATTCACACACATGCAGGAATGCTGCAGCTCAGGAGGACAAAGCGCAGGCAAATTCTTGCGGCTGCGTGGATGTATCAAGTCAATTTTGCGTCAGTTTGTTATGAAAATATCCAAAGGGATTTAGACTGCATTGGAAAATAAATTCTTTAAAATACGTGTTAATCAAAGATTCACACATACTACTCAGCTTGTTGACCGTTTTTGTAGTTTTTGCAGGTACCCCTCCCATTATTAAAGACACTAAAAATATAATAAGGGATAAGTAAAATACATCTGACATATTCAAAGATATTTTTTTTACAATTTAATGTGATTTTACATTTGCAGTAGGAGGTTTGGGGTGTGAGAAAATATTATATTATATTTTATTATTATTATTATTATTATTATTATTATTATTATTATTATTATTATTATTATTATTATATCTCACAGCATTTAGTAACACATAATCCTTTTACATTTTAAGCAGTTTCCCCTTTCTACACTTATACAAAAAAAACAGAAATGCAATATACTATAGTAACTTGTATAATCCATCTTTCATAGAAACACACACATCCTTTGCTGTATACAGAACAGCTATCACCAGATCTAATTGTGTCACACGATGCTTAGTACATCTGCGGTATTGGCTCTGACAAAAATATGACAGCATTTAAAGATCGTTTTGATAATTATTTATGTAACGATAACATAATTGATACATACAAGTAGAAAAACCATGCCCATTGGATCATTAGACAAATAAACATAACTAATACTTGTAATACTTGGTGCTGTTGTTCACTATTAAAATACTTGAAAGAAAATATTGGACTCTGACCGTGATTTCTTCAGGCTCATAACTGAAAAATAATATTTCTGTTATCTTTAGAGAATCTCACCCTCTCTTATTTATAGTGTGTGTGTGTGTGTGTGTGTGTGTGTGTGTGTGTGTGTGTGTGTGTGTGTGTTAGAGAGAAAGAGAAAAGAAAGAGAGAGA